>NW_025767726.1:237933-278657 GCF_003918875.1 Haliotis rubra
TCACCCTGAGATAATAAACATCCCGTTGTCTTTCACAACTTGAGAGGGTACGACTCACTTGATCATGCAGGCCATGTGAGAATTGATGGTAATATAACGTGCATTCTCCAACAACATGGAGAAATATCTCTCTTTCGGCTTAGGCGGACTCTACGTTCATTGACTCGTGTCGAAATTTCTAATTGTCGTCCACTAGCCAGCCTGATCAAAGCCAACGATACCTTCCCTATTACCGATCGATACACAGACGCCGAGACTAGATCTCTGCTTATGAGGAAGGGTGTGTATCCCTATGAGTACATGGATAGTTGGACTAAGTTCGCCGAGACCAGACTACCCCCCATCAGAGAATTTTACAGCAATCTGACCGACTCGGCAATATCCCAAGACGATTACTCGTACGCTATTAACGTATGGAATAAACTTGGTTGTAAAAACCTGGGTGACTATCACGATCTGTACTTGAAGATGGATGTACTACTATTAGCCGACGTATTTGAGACTTCTTTTTCAGAAGAAGTCCTCCTTGGGGTACATATAAGCATTAAAATGTCCATTTTAAAAGCCTACGACAGTTGTAACAATATTTCAATAAAATATTTTACCAAACAAAAAACTCGCTATGTGTGGTGAGACCACCCCTACAGGGCCCCGTAGAGGGCCCCCTACAGCCAAGAGCAGGTAACTCTGGCTGTGTACCTCGTACCTCACTTTTCATGCTGTGGAAAGTCGGCCCGTGTAGATTCGTTTGCATGGTCCAAGATCCTGAATAAGGATGAGTGAGATAGAGTCAAATCCTGTATGTATGGTTCCTTTTTAAGCTTCGGTAGCTGGAATCTATTACTTTTTTTCATTCATGATTTGTTGTAACTTTACGAAGCGTGTTAAGCTGTCTCCAACCCGTGGCAGGCAAGATAAGCGGACCGCGGGTTCCGTTTTTGCCTTCTCCTGGCTTTAGAAAAAGCCTTGTAGTCGGTTGTGAAAGGGCTGATATTTCATTTTGTACAATTATACTTGCCTAAATTCCTCTTTTCAGGCTTTAGGTAAGTTTTAAGCTTGTAGAGTCTTTTGGCGTTTATGAGCGTTTATCGTGTCGCTCACACATGTTGCTCTTTGTCACCTATATGCATGATGCGGCAAAAGCTATTTTGGCTTAAGCTAGTAATTAATAACTTTGCTGTAGCAGTTAAAATATCGCCAGGCGTTGTATTTTGTTCTGTTTTGTTGTGTGCATATTATATTATGTATATCGTACCAGTCCTTTGCTATTATCATAAGCGTGGTTCTGTTTTGCAGCCAAAGGGTGTGTCACCTGTAGCGGCAGTTTGTGCGCCTTCAGGATCGCCACCTGGTTTTGCTTACGTTGTTTAGCGGAGGAAGCCCATGAGGCGCAACTGAAAGGTTGTTCTATGTGTCAGGCTTTCTCCCCGCTATTCATCAAGTCCAGGCGTGCTGATTACATGTTCTACGATCCTTACTTCAGGCGGGGGGACATTTTGGGGTCAGAAGGAGCCTAAAGACAAAGATAAAAAACAAAGAAAAAGAAGGCTTATTTCCTCTCTTTCGGGGATGCTCCTAAGCGGGCGAGGGCACGGCCTCGGCTCCTTCACCTGCCATCCCCTCAACATCACAGGCACCTTCCCCCCTCCTGTCCCTGTTTCCTAACCAGCTAACAATTGATTTACTTTCTGATATATTGCAGAAGCAGATGGATTCGGTCCACACTCTCGTGGCTGACAGCGATGGCTGGCCTCCGCAGGAGATTGGTGTCCGACCAGTAATGCAGTGTGTGGGGTGGGGTCTATGATGGCAGTGCTCCCAACCTCAGCTTAGGCTCTGGTGTGGGGGTTTCTGCCGAGGAGTGCGTGGAAGCTCGAGTTTAGATCTGGGTTGCTGGCCACCCCTCCAGCTGTAGTAACTCACTACCGGCCCGAGCCTTGGCCTGCGGGTCTGGTCCAATAGTTAGTAGTTTGGCAGTCCCTGTAGTTGCAGCTACTGCCGCCCAGTGGTCCCACTTGCGCCCGGCAGCAGGCCATTCGGTGTCTGGATCATTTTGTCTACCATTGAGGAATCCCAGCCACGGGCTCTTCCTCATCACGGCACCCGCGACTCAGTCTCCGAGTCTTGGGTCGGGTGTGCGGAGCAACCCGGCTCTGCTCGAGCCTTTGTCCTCTCTGTAGACTCCCCTCGGATGATCCCTCAGAGCTCTCTGGAAACAGAGACTCACTCGTGAGGATCGATTCGAGGAGGCTATGGAGGAGGATGAGGAGTAGGGAGGAGTTGGAGTACGCCCTTTGGTTTAAAGCTTCGGTGCGTCCCTGAGCAGGTACGGAGCCGTATTGCTTCTGTCCTGCCCCAGGTAGTGGTCAGTACTGGGCACCCAACCCTCAGGAGTTTATTACTCCCAGGGGAGGCTTTTGCTCCCACCAAGGTGGGGACACAAGGCTTCGAGTATGTACCCTCAGTCTTGTCTGAAGTAATCAACCCCCTCCTCTGTGGTACCAGGTCCAGGTTAGATTTGCCAGAACTTGACCGTCGGGTACCTCATGGGGAAAGCTTGCCTCTACAATCCCCAGTGGTTGGCGATTGTGTTTACGCATCCGTTAAGCCTGGGGGTTAAATCGAATTAATTCTATGGCTTCAGCCAAGCAAGGTCGCCGGCTTCCGCCCGTTCACGACTAACATGCTACAGCTTTAATCCGCCTTCTATCGATCCTTTGAAGAGCAATACGCAATGCGGTTCAATGCCTCAAAGTGACGATCCATTCGCCTACATCTCGGTGTTGCAGAGGCAACTTCACTGGATGTGGGTGGGGTGGAGGAAGATTCGCCTCCCTCCACCTTGGCTAAGCAATTAATGGAGTACAGTCACATCTGGCGCGATTCTATCAGGTCGTCGGCTTGCCAAATGATGTCGGGCGGTGATGGGCCTCCGCCGCCTGTGGCTTTCCGCGTGGCGAGGTATTCGCTTCGCCATAACAGGCTCTGCTGGCTGCCATTCCGATGGGTTCTACCCTGTTCCCGGGGGGCAGCTACGGTAGTCGGGAGGCCGCTGAGGCTGTCTCCCAACCTTCAAGGACTCCTAAGCCCTTGCTGGAACAGCCTCACACGTCTCGCTCGCTGCCCTCCGGTTGTCTCCTCTTCCGGTGATATCCTTCTGCCGCGGCTGAGCGAATCTGTTAAATGGGCTCAGCCCTTGCAGTGTGAGGAGGGGTAAGGGCAGAGAGCAGGGGCAAGGGCAAGGGCGGCCCACCAGCCTTTTCAGAGGAAGGGGAAGTCAGCCCCGGCTTCCCAGCTATAATTCCTCCGGAGCCCTTGTTGGTACCAGACCAAGCAGTCAGAGTACTGCCAAAGTCCGGTATTCAATGTCTCCTGCCACATATCCCTGTGGGTGGTCGACTTTCCCTCTTCCTGTCGGAATGGGAAAAAGTCACGTCCAATCCCTGGGTCCTGTCCACACTCGTGGTGGGGAAGGCCACTTGCCACAGTGGAAGCGAAGACCCACCCTTCTCCGGGGATCCGTTGCACTCCAGTGCCGGCTGCCCTAGAGAAATCGCGAGGAAGTGCTCCGTCGAGGTCCAGTCGTTGCTGGACAAGGCAATATAGAAATGGTTCCTGTGGGACAAGAAATGTTGGGTTTTACTCAACTTATTTCCTTGTCACCAAAAGGACGGAGGTTCAGACCTATTCTAAACCTCAAAGGTCCTGAGCGACATGTTAGAGGTACCGTCATTCAAGATGGAAACACTAGCGTTCGGTGATTTCGGTCTGTGGAGAAGGAGATTGGCTCACGTCAATGCGACCTCAAAGCGCTGTACTTCCATGTCCCTATGCACCCGAGTTCGGAAATACCTAAGGTTTTCCTTCGACGAGGGAGGTGCTATCAGTTTCGAATTACTCCCTTCGCATTTCCACAGCCAAGGGTGTTCACCAAACTCATGCTAATTCCAGCTCAGGTAGCCAGGTCACAGGGCAGGTGCTGTCACCCGTACCTGACGATTGGCTCTTCGTCGTCGCTTGCCACTCACTTGAGTGGGGAGAAGGCGACACTTGCTGTGATGAGTATTCTCACCAAGTTGGGCTGGATTATCAACCTCAAGAAATCAGAACTGGTTCCCACCCAGGATCTGGTGTTCTTGGGGCGCAGGTTCGAGACAGCGAGGGATAGTCTCCCTGTCTCCGGACCGCGTCACCCAAAGTCCAGAGTTGTGTTACAATTTCTCGAAGTTCCCAGGGCCTCAGCTCGGACTTGGCTCCAGTTGTTAGGCAACATGGCTGCAACGGTGGGACATCGCATGAAGGCCGGGTTGAGGATGCGACCCATTCAGCAGGCTCTAGCTCAATGTGGGTCCACACCCAGGGTTACGAAGTTGATTCTCCACACTCCAGGGTGGCTAATTCCTCATTTCTGGTGGTGGACACTGGCAGGAATTTATCCAAGGCTCCTTTGGACATCCCATCGCCAGATCTCTCAATTCAGACGGACGCTTCCCTCACAGGGTGGGGGCGTGCTGGGCGCCTGTCGGCCTCAGGCCTGTGGTCACAGAGCGAGGCGCAACTGCACATCAATGTGCTAGAATTGAGAGCAGTCAGGTTGGTGTTCAAACGACTTGAGGAGCAGGTTCAAGGCGCCGTGGTCCGCCTCGAGATGGACAACCAGACGGCAATGACCTACATCCTGAAGCAGGGGCGGTCACGGTTTCCCGCCTCTTCTGCAGGAGGCATGGCAGTTTCTGCTCTGGTGCGACCAGTTCGACATACGGGTAATGCCATTTTATCTCCCAGGGCGGACAACGCTCGGTGCAGGATGCACTCTCTCGTCGTATCCTGGCCCCACAGTGGATGTCCATCGGGGGGATATTGGGGCCATCTCCCAGTTGTTGGTCGATTTCCAGGTGGATCTGTTTGCATCTGGGGGACGAACCAGATTCCGGTGTTTTGCTCGGATACCGGATCCGAGCCATCGCCCAAGACGCTTTCCAGCTCGGGATTGGACGGGACAGGGTTCTGTGGGCGCTCCCGCCCACTACCCCCTGATTCCCAAAGTCCTCTTTGCAGCTTGCCACCCAACCAGCTCGACTTCTTGTGCTGCTTCCTTGCACCCCTTTGGTCGCTCAAAGCTGGTTTCCGGTACTACTCAGGTTTCTGGCTCAGCCTCCTGTACTATTACCCTTCGACCGGACTTACTATCCCAGAAGCGGAGCGCGCACCGAATCCCAGGATTCAGTGGGTGGCCTGGCCTCTGTCCGAATCGCCTCCACGCTGAAGCGAATTCCTGCACCAGTTGCAGACACAATTCTGGCTTCGCTGAGGGATTCGGCTACAAACGCTCAGTATGAGGATAGATGGGCCTGTTATGCTGGTGTGTCGGCAGAGGGATTCTTGATCCCTTTTCTTCAACTGTAATTGAAGTACTGGAGTTCTTGCAGTCTCGGTTAGAAGCCGGTTTAGCCGCCGTCTACTATCCGGGCTACTCCACGGCAATCTCTGCCTTCCATATCCTACTGCCGACGGTGCTCTCTTGGGGCAGCACCCCTCGCATAGCTTTTAGCAGGCGTGGACAGAATCCGTCCGACTGTCCGGGCGGATTAGTCCCCGCGGGACTTTTGTCAATCGTTCTTGATTGATGTCCCGTCCTCTCTTTCAACGATCTGTCGCCTCTTTCACTCCAGCTGTTAAGTTGAAGGCTGCCTTTCTTGTGGCGGTAACGTCTGGCAGAAGCGGTAGGTGATATCCATGCGATGTCAGCGGATCCTGCTCTGACTGTCTTTCACAAAGACAGAGTCAGTATTGGGTTGCCAGACTCCTACCGCCCTAGAAGGTGCAGGCCTCTTCATATAACGTGCCTATCGAACTGCCAGCTTTCACTCAGCCTCCATCGTCCGGTGCCTCTCTTCGGGCGTGCTCACGTCTTAGATGTCCGTAAAGACTCTCAAGGCTTATATCAAGCGAGCGGCTGCTATCAGGAAAGATAAGCAGCTGTTCTGTTGTTATGGCGGTGGCAAGGCTGGTCTTCGCCCGAACAAGCAGACCATATCTAGGTGGCTTGTCTCTGCCATTTGTTCGAAGTTACTCTTACAAAGGATTTAACCATCCCTCAGGGTTTAAAGGCTCATTCTATTAGGGCAGTGGCGACATCAAAAGCATCGCGCCGCACTGCCCATTGAAGAGATCTGCTCAGCGGCTATCTGGAGCCCGATCGAAGCACGTTCATCCGCCACTATCAGCTGGACAAACACTCACCGGAGGCGTGCTTTCCGGGTTTGGCACAGACAGTTCTCACCAGTGGGCATTCTCTAGCCGAATGAGCCTTAGAAATCACGCTTGCTTTTCTCATGGTGTAGGTGTTAATAAATTCCTCAATTTTTATCGGGTGGTGGTATCACATTGGTGGTGGTTTTACTGTATGTAGCGATTATCACTTCGCTACAGTCACTGTGTTCATCCCTGCACCACGCGCTGGTTTGGGTTGCTGAGGATCTATATTGGACTTCGCCCATACTTTCCCTCCCATTTTGATGGTTGGGGGTGGGACTTGCGTCCCCTTTATAAATTCCACCAATAGCCTATCTAGGCTGAGCTCCTTTTCCCCGCCTTACTTGCGCCCCGCCTGATTGACATCAGCGGTCAGGTGACTAGGTGAGTGTACTTTCTCTCTCTGTCGCGGCTTCGGCTGTGCCTTCGACTGAACTAGGGGGTATGTTAGGCAGACAGAATACCACTCCCGACTCAACATCGTTGGGAGTCTGTCTTATGCTTATATGTACCCCAAGGAGGACTTCTTCTGAAAAAGAATTTTACAAACCTGGAGAGGTTATGAATTCTTTGAAGAAAAGTCCTCGCAGAATCTGGCCCACCTCCCCTCATTCTGTCTGACACGTTCAGCATGAAAAGTGAGGTACGAGGTACACAGCCAGAGTTACCTGCTCTTGGCTGTAGGGGGCCCTCTACGGGGCCCTGTAGGGGTGGTCTCACCACACATAACGAGTTTTTTGTTTGGTAAAATATTTTATTGAAATATTGTTACAACTGTCGTAGGCTTTTAAAATGGACATTTTAATGCTTATATGTACCCCAAGGAGGACTTTTCTTCAAAGAATTCATAACCTCTCCAGGTTTGTAAAAATTTAAGGCGGACATGTATCAAGCAGTATAAACTAGATCCAGCATGGTATTACACCAGCCCAGGTCTGTCGTGGGATGCCTTGCTTAAAAAGACCGGAGTTAAGTTGGAATTGCTTACTGATTATGACATGCACCTGTTCATTGAGAAAGGCTTGCGAGGTGGGATCTCCATGGCAACCAAACGATACGCGAAAGCAAATAATCAATACGTGAAGGGTTACGACCCTAGCAAACCAACTAATCATATTCTCTATCTCGACGCCAACAACCTGTACGGATGGGCTATGAGTCAGTATCTACCCACAGGGGGATTCGAATGGGTATCATCCGATTTCGATATTATGAGCATCGGCGGATTCGAACAAAGGTTATATCCTCGAAGTTGACTTGGGTATCCCAAAGCATTACACATCACACAACAGTTACCCCCTGGCTCCCGAACGTATGAGGGTTAACCCAGACTGGATGTCTGAATACCAACATAACTTGTTAGATAGGCGGGTGGCCGGCGTTGAAAAACTCGTGCCTAACTTAATGAATAAGACCAAATACATCGTACACTATCGCAACCTGCAGCTGTACCTGTCATTGGGTATGAAACTGACCAAAATACACAGGGTGCTCGTGTTCAACCAGAGCCTATATGGATGGAGCCTTACATCAGAATGAACACAGACCTCCAGAAGCTTGCAACCAGTGACTTTGAGAAAACCTCTACAAGCTCATGAACAACTTCGGTGTTTGGTAAGACTATGGAAAACCTGAGGAAAGCGGCGTGGACGGTGAAGCTGGTTCGATCGAATGAGGAGGACAAACTCAGGAAGCTGATAGCCAGTCCGACATTTAACCGTAGCAAGATATTCACCGATGACCTAGTTGCCCTACACATGAAGAAAAGTCACATAAAATTCAACCGACCTGTTTACGGGGATGAGCATCCTCGATTTATCCAAACACCTGATGTGCGACTTTTACTACAACGAGCTTAAGAAACAACACGACGACAGGTGAAGTGCTGTACACTGACACGGATTCCCTGCTGATGGAGATTCGAACCGAGGACGTAACGAGGACATGAAAACGCCTCGATTTATGCGACACCAGTGACTACCCCAAGGACCATACCATACACAAGCACGGTAAATAAAAGGTCTAGGTAAGATGAAGGGCGAGTGTGCAGGCACGTCCATAGCGAAGTACATAGGGTTGAGGCCTAAGATGTACTCCATACTGAAAGCGACAATAGTGAGATCCGGAAGGCTAAGGGTGTTAAGAAGCATGCGTGGTGAAACAACACATCAAACACGCCATATTCAAGGAATCCCTGTTCAAAACCCGTTACCTTTAAACATAAAATAAACACACTTAGAAGTGATAGTCATAGGATATATGGGCTGACAATAAACAAGGCGTCCCTGTCGCCTATGGATACTAAACATTGGATAGCTATTGATGGGATAAACACGACGCTGCATCGGGCATGAGAAAATTGAACCAAGAACATAGGTATAAATAAATATCCGGTCGGGGCGACATGTCACGGAACCAGAAAAAGTTTGAGGCTATTTACTACAGCCCGCGTGGGTACTGGAAAGGAGCTAGCGCTGTAGATAAGCTGGCTAAAATGGCGCGAAGTACCGCGGAGGAAGCCAAAGCGTGGCTTGAAAAACAAGCACTTTGGCAGATATATTTACCACCACCACGATACGTACCTAGAAGGAAGTTTGGTATTAACATACCTAATAACGTTCACCAAGCAGACCTGCTGTTCCTACCCCACGACAAGAGATACAAGTATGCCTTAACCGTAGTGGACGTAGCCAGTCGCTACAAGGAAGCCGAACCCTTGACCACGAAAGATTCAGTCCAGGTAGCCAGAGGATTCGAACGCATATACAAACGCAGTCCGCTGACGTGGCCAACAGAGCTGCAAGTTGATCCCGGACGTAAGTTCATGGGAGTTGTGTCGCAGTTGCTGGCTAAGCACAAAGTACGAGTGAGGCGGCGGCACGGTTGGAGCCCATCGCAGCCAAGCCATAGTAGAGATTTAATAGAACTTTGGCGGCGTTTATTTGGGTACCAATGCGCTAGAGAGATGACCAACCCAGGAAAGCGATCGACGGAATGGGTTGAACGGCTCCCTAAGGTTGTGTCTGCCATAAATCATGAAATCACGCGACTCACTGGTAAGAAACCGGCAGCCGCTATCAAATTGAAATCAATAATATCAGAGTCGGCTGCTCCATTGCGTGGGAAGGAGAAACAGATACCTGATAGATCCTTAGTGAGGTACCTATACCAGCCGGGGGAGCACGAGGGTGATAGTCGTAAGCGAGCCACCGATCCTATATGGTCAGTCAAAACTTACAACATAGATAAAGTGGATATGAAATCAGATGAACCTAACTTATACTACTTGATGGATGGGCCGGGCAGAGGGTTTGTAAGAGAAGAATTATTAATCATACCGTACGACACAGTATTACCTCCTGTCAACACGGCATAGAGGCAAGATACCCGGTGGAGTTCGTATCCCACTATAGTAGAGGTAATGGTAGCAAGAGATAAGGGTCCCCGACTAAAGTCTTATTTATGAAATAAAGCTCTGTAGAGGGGTAGTAGATAGTAATGGTAAGGGTCCGACTAAAGCTTTATCTATTAAATGAAGCTTTAGATTACCCTGATCCAGAACTCTCATTCTGTCTACTACTCAACCTTTGATCAGAAGGTCTGTGGTTCGAATCCCATCACAGAACTCTGAACTTTTATGGCTGCTGCACTCACATCAGATGCTGAAGAAAATATATGTGTTTTATCTCATTCTTTCCCATTTCAGGCTCGTCAGATTCAGGTGTCGACAGATGACTCAGAGGTGAAGGCCAACCTGCGACAGTTGGGAGAACCGATATGTGAGTACAAGTATGACTGATAATCCCTTCCTAATCCTCTGATTGTCCCCGATTCCCTCATTCTGACACATTGTCTCGCTACCTCCTCACTCCACCTCTCCTTTCTAGACGAGCTTACTCTCTCTCATTCTCTCACTATAACATTCCATTTACTAACCTTCACTGCTCACAGTCATGACCGATTCCACTCAATGTCTCATTCTCTCTTTAAAGGTCTGTTCGGTGAGGGTCCAGCAGAGAGGCGAGAGAGATTGAGCCAGTTGTTGGCCCGACTTGGAGAAGATGCTGTCAAAAAGAAGAAGGAGGAAAAGTTGCAGGAACAGAGGAAAAAGGAAGAGGTTGGGAATAATGCTTAAGTTTGCGATAGGGATACGGGTGTACAAATGTAGGGAAGCAGTTTCTGTTCCAGTTACTCCCAAATCATATGTTTCCAGTTTATTCTGTAACAGAATAATATGAATATCCGTACGAAAGGGTTTTTTACAGTTTGATTAGATGACTGTACTTTAATTTTTAATGTTGCCATGAATCTTTACAGCTTTGAATAAGGAAACTCATTGAACTGGCGGTGAAATACAAATACTTCATTTGTTTTATTTTTCCTTATCCTGACTCATGCTAAATGCTTGTCTCCTTCTTCTTGCAAATGATAGTGGAACACTTGAAATCCCTTGAAGTTCTCTTCTAAAAAAGCGGACGTAAAATCATCACTCACCCACGAGTGGCCTCCCTTTGGCGCCCTTTTCGTCACATGACCAGCCTTGTTTTGTCACTCTTTCCTTCTTCGCCCTTGAGGACGGTTGTGAGAGCACCTGGGTCCCTATACGGCACATATCCTTTTCTATTTAGGACCTTTACATCAAAATTATTGCTGTATATGGCTTTTAGGATTGTATTCTACTATATGGTTTGAAATTTGATCTAAATTATTGTTGTTTGACATGTTTTTTCATCGTGTTTACATTTGATGAAAACTTGTATTCGTTGTAGGTACCGGTTGTCTGTGGCTGACCCACATTTATTATGTCCTGATTGCGCTACTTCATGTTTTTTCAGCTCTCGCTGTAAACATTGTCTGAATTCTATTCATAGACGTGCAAAGGACTTGGTAAGAAGGCATTCACAAGTCGTGTTTAAAACGAGTGATTGCGCTGATAACCATGTGTTAACTACTGCTGCCGATGTTCATAATTCCAGTGAATTGCTAAGCGTTTTATGGGGGCAGGTCGCTGTTCCAGTGATGAACACTGGAGCCAATAAGAGAACGTCGTCAAGGGAGCTGACCTCTTCGCAGACGAAGAAGACTAGATCGTCTTCAACGCAGAAGAAGAAGGCTACTACCCCTAAGACTACGTCGAAGTCTCTACACAGCTGTACGCAGAAGACGAGATCCTTCTCTGCCGAGATTGTACCTCCGGAAGAAGCAGACGTGTATGATGATCCCCCCATCCTCATACCTGAAGTCACAGTCGTCAGCAAGAAGACGAAGCCTGCTTCTACAGCTACATCGTCAACTTGATAAGCGCAGACATTGACAGAAGACCTTCTATCAAAACAGACATTGACTCGATCTCCCAAGTACCGGACAGTCTCGGCTCAGCCTTTGAGAAGTTTCGGCTCATCTACAACATGAGGAAGTTCAACCAGGAGTATCTCCGCAGACCAGCAAAATTCAAGATGATACATCTTCCTCAGCTCCGACATCTCGTTCGTCCATCAGACTACCTCGCCAGCATTGATCTGCAAGATGCGTACCTACACATCCCGATACATCCAGACTCAAGGAAATGCCTAAGATTCCTTTTCAACGGACATCACTTCCAGTGGAAGGTTCTACCATTTGGAATATCGTCGGCCCCCTGGTTGTTTACTCGAGTGACCAAGCCCATTGTCACATATCTACATCGTCGAATCTCTACGCAGTGCTTTTTACAAGTTCATCAAGATCCCAGTCAACTCAGACTGCAACTAGACTTCACCATCAGGCTTCCCACTCAGTTAGGATAGCTGGTAAATCTCCTCAAGTCAGAACTGGATCCGAAACAGGATCTTCAATTTCTAGGAATACGACTCATCACGCCGGTGAATCGCATAGTCGTCCCAGAGGATCGTTGGGTCAAGATACAACATATGATATCTCAAGCAGTGCTATCTCCGTTACACTACGTGCTTGGCAAAGCATGCTCGATCTAGTCACCTCAGCTCAAGACATGACTCGCAGAGGGAGATTACAACTGCGCCCACTACAAATATTTGTGGACGCCCATCTTGGCAGTCTGGATCTGTTGATACTACCGGACAGCCTGGAACCATACCTCTTATGGTGGACTCGGAAGTCGAATGTTTGCTGAGGAACCTTTTTGTCAGAGCCGGTTTGCAACACTCATCTCTATGTTGATGCATCGCTACAAGGATGGGTGCCCACCTCGACAACGAAGTGGCGGCAGGGAAGTGGTCGAGTCAGGATCAGAGTCTGCACATCAACCTGTTGGAGATGAAAGCAGTGATCAACGCTGTACAACACTGGTCCAGCATACTAAAGAACGCAAGACTCACGGTCCACACAGACAACTCCACAGTAGCGCTCTACATCAACAAACAAGGATCAACAAGATCAACAAGTCTGCTACAACTCAGCTTTCTCTTGTTCAGCATCATCGACGACCTGAACATCTACATGAAGGCATGCCACATTCCAGGAGCAAAGAATGTCATAGCAGACGCCCTATCTCGTCCACTACAACCATCCCCGACGGAATGGATGTTACACCCAGAAGCATTCCGGTTCGTCATACAGACAATAGGATCTCCACTGATAGACTTGTTTGCAACAAAGTTCAACAAGCATTATGCATTTCCACCTCCAGCACTTCTACCACAAATAATACAGAAAATCAAGCAGACAACAACGCTGCAACTGATTTTGGTCGCGCCCTATTGGCCAGCGAGTGTATGGTTTCCCGTCCTCATACAAGAACTCGGAAGTCCAACCCTGAAACTACCAGAGTGGTCGAACCTGCTCCTCCATCCACACACCAACCAAGCTCACGGGAATCCGGCTTTGTTCCAGCTACACGCGTGGAGCATAACCCAAAGCTTGCCTGAAGATAAGAGGGTACTCCACCAGAGCAGCGAAAGCAGTGACACTAGCTCTACGCAGATCAACTCGCAACTGGTACGACGACAAGTGGCAGAGATTTGAACAGTATGCAACGAGGAGAGGCTTTACACCAGTAAAAGCAACCCATCCTCAAGTGGCGGAATACCTGTGTCATCTGCGACAGACAAGACACTTAAAAGGTTCAACACTCTCAACGTACCTGGCTGCTCTCAGCACAGTTATCACCATGAAGACGGGTGTCAAGCTGACCAAAGTACCAGAGATACTGGCACTAAATTCAAGGCTCCTGCCTGGGATCTCAACGTAGTTCTAGCAACATCTCACCAGTGATGCCTACGAGCCTCTAGAACGGACATCCTTTGAACTACTGACACAGCAAACGCTGTTCCTGATCGCCCTAGCAACAGCAGCACAGTTGTCAGAAATACATGCTCTGGACTTTGAACGAACACGATTTGAATCAAGACATCGTGACATCGTGCATCTAGGACTGAGATGGGACTTTATTGCCAAGAACCAACTGCCCGGCCAGCCTGACAGACAGTTCCACATCCCAGCACTCTCTACAGTCCTTGGGCCACAGGATACACAGGATCTATCCTTATGCCCTGTCAGAGCACTAAAAGTCTACCTGCAAGGACAAAGACAAGGAGGCGAAAATTCAAGCCTATTCATCCCCTTATCCACTGAGGCGCTACGAAGTCTCCCCGGACAATGATATCGATATGGATGAGAGCCGTTATACTAAGGGCCTACAAAGCAGCAGGACTTGAGCCTCCACGAGCCTCCAATCCCCACGAAGTCAGAGCCCTGGTGTCTACACTTGCTCTGCATGGAAACTGCTCGATTACAACAATAATGGAGGGCTGCTTTTGGAAATCGGACACAGTGTTTGCCAACCACTACCTCAGAGACATTGCCACCGAAGACGTCTCAGGCATTCACCAGTTTGGGCCACTTGTTGTAGCACAACAACTAACGGTTCCACAAAGGCGCTGAAAAATCTCACCCTTTTATCGCGTGACTTGTGAAAACAAATGCTCTGGAGAGCAAATGGTTAAAGTCCATGCACACGTCTAGGACAGGCTAGCATGAGTGATAGACCCTGTACTTGTATAGGACATACTCGTACATGAAGAAGGGTCGTATCTCCACTGCATGTGAGCATCAAGAGATGGAGTTGCAATAGATAACTAATGGAACATTAGTATATCTAAAATCCACACGAAAATGTCAGGAGAAGTTTTGGAAGAAATCTGACAAGTTGTGGTTCCCCAGACTCATCAGAGGAAGTTGAAAGAACAGAATCATCAACAGTGCCGTCATAAGTTCCCATGGGGGTAATACAGGACGTAAATCAACAGCCAGTGAATCCAGAAGTGGCCTGACCAACCACCGATTCCGACGGATTCTGCAAGCATTTAGCATGAGTCAGGATAAGGAAAAATATGTAATTTTCTGACTAAAATTGATATTTTATACTTATCCTGACTCATGAGGTCAGCCCTCCCAACCTCCCCTCTCATGGCACTCTGGATTCCCCTGTAAATCTGGGTGTCGGGCATACATACGGAGAGAGTGACAAAACATGGCTGGTCATGTGACCAAAAGGGTGCCAAGGAGGCAAGGGAGGCCACTCGTGGGTGAGTGATGATTTTACGTCCGCTTTTTAGAAGGGAACTTCAAGGGATTTCAAGTGTTCCACTATCATTCGCAAGAAGAGGAGACAAGCATTTAGCATGAGTCAGGATAAGTATAAAATATCAATTTTAGTCAGAAAATTACATATTGCTGGAATAGTTGAGTCAAGGTCATTTAAGATGGTGGCGGAGGGGTAGCCTAATGGTTAAAGCAGTCGTCACGCCAAAGACCCAGGTTCGAATCCCTCCTTTGTTTGTGTGAGCCCATTTCTGGTGTCCCCGCCGTGATGTTGCTGGAACACCCATGAAACCAAACTCAGTCAGTCAGTAAGATGATCAATGTTGCAAGGGTCAGTCGTAAGCCTCCTTTGTTTGTGTGACACACTTGCAAGATCTGAAACCCATGTTTCCAACTAAAAATAATCAAGCCTATGATTGGTCAAGGTCATTAATACAGAAGTGCATATAATTTTCTTATGAATTTTCTTATACAAGAATCAAGAGCAATCGAACTTTCAGGTTTCTGACAACAAGTTTGTTTTCTCTGAATATGTTGGTATGTTTTTTGACATGTGTTACCAGTATAATGTCTTTTCAGGAGAATATCACATGGTATCATGAAGGTACGGAGAGCTTGAAGGATGCCCGATACTGGCTGTCTGACTACTCAATACCAAGGTAAGCCCAATATCACAGAATAGGAGGTGAGGTGAAATTGGGTTTAACGTCGTGCTTGAGAATATTTCGCTCATATGACGACGTGCATGCATGTGTATGTGCGGCTGCTTGTACTAGCCCAGACTGAAGCTGGTTTTATAGTGCTAACCCACCGAGATACCATGCCGCAGTGAAGCATGAATACCCCACTCAGACACATTATACTGACTCCGAGCCGACCAGTCCTTGTTGTACCCATTAATGCTGAGCGCCAGGCAGGGACCAACGAGTACCATATTTTAACGTCTTTTGGTATGACGCGGTCGGGGATCGAACCCGCGACCTTCTGCTCTCCGGGCGGACGCCACTAACCACTACACCACGGAGGTGGTCCACACAGAATAGGAAGCTGTAGGGGACAATCCCAATATCTTTGTTGTTTAATCTGTTTGATTGTTGCTTTACGTCACACACAACGATATTCCAGCATTACTGTCAAATGAAATATATAGGAATGTTGACCATTACCCTGCCTAGCTTGGATATGTTCCATTTTTGCATACATTGGTTTGATAAATAACATCCAAATTCATGTAAAACCAATCTGTTTTAGAAAATTCATGAATATATTATTCTAGTGATTATGATTAATAAGTTGAATTCCTAAAGTGATACAGTTCAATTCACTGAATAAGCGAATGAATCGTAACAACCTTATTCTCATGTTTTCAGAGCGAAGGAAAGGGTTAGCAGAGAACGAGAAAGCAAACTGACTCCCATGGCACAGAAGAACGCTCAGATGCAGGAGCTGCAGAAGAGAATAAGAGTAAGTTTGTTTTCAGAGGGATGTCTTTATCTTTTTCGATATGTTTTCGTCACAACATTATATGTTTTGAGGAATCATTCAGCCTCTCTTGCTTTCACTAGCTTGCTTTCACTACAGATCTTCATTAACCCCGCTGCAGACGATCCTTATGTCTGTTACCCATGAAGGTCCGGGTTAGTATTGATCTTCAGCAACCCATGCTTGTCATAAAATGCGACTAACGGGATCTGGTGGTGAGGCTCGCTGACTTGGTTGACACATGTCATCGCATCCCAAGCGTAGATCCATGCTGTTTATCTGGTCCAGACTTGATTATTTGTAGACCACCACCATATAGCTGGAATATTGCTGAGTGTGGCGTTAAACGACAACCAAACCAACCTTATGTCTGTTACTCTTGCAGTGACTTAGTCGGTGCATTGAAGTCTGCAGCTACTGTGTACCATGTACCAAGTACTGATCTGGGGCATGAATACAGTGAAACCTGCCTAAACCGGCACCCCACGGGACCGAAATAAAATGCCGGTTTAGACAGGACGATCATTTTTTCCAACATGGTTGCCATTTACACTAGTCAATCTCTTTATGTCCATAATGCCTTTGATAAGCTGAATTTTTTAACAAGTGTTAACTCCAAATGTGCCCGCTTAGTTGGTGTAACCATCATGACACACAAAGTGACTGACAAGTCAATAAAACCAATGCCTATTTATTTACTCTCTGACACTTGTCACATACCCATGCTGGCTTAGAGCGTTTGATTCACCGCACAATCACTACTTCCTGATTATCTATCGTGCCATGAGGATTAATTTGTGTATTGGATAATGGGTCCTTGATTGGACTGTTCATACCCATGCTGGTTTGGAAAGTGTTAATTACCATTCAAAGTACTTGTTAGGACCGGAAAGTGCCGGAATACGAACTAGACAGGTCCCGGATTAGACAATGTTTTAATGATCATAATATCGTTGTAAAATGTTATGTCGGTTTTAACAGTGTGCCGGATTAGACAGGTCCCGGTGTTGGCAGGTTTCACTGTACTTGCTATCATACCCCAGCGCAAGATGATAATTATTTCAGTACTGTAAATTTAGAGAATCTGCAATAGCAGGTTGTTGTACAGTTACGCTTTGCATTTACAAACAGTCATTATTCGAATCTTCAATATGAGGAACATAAGGTTTCGGAGTATATTCTTACTCCCCATCAGGTGAAGGAAAGCTAACAAGCATAAAGCAATATGCATTGGGAACTACAGAACTGATAAGATTACAGGTGAACACTTAGCAGACAGACAGACAGACAAGTTTATTCCTCAACCAACCAACAGTGGTACATGAAGAATATATAAATACATATATTCCCTGGCAAGGGAGGCCAGTGGTTAATTGGTAGGTTAGTGGTTAGACTGGTAATGATCCAGCAACAGTGGACAAATAGAACCCTAAAGTAAATCCAGGTGTAAATAGTACTGATTGGTTAGTAAGCGCTGATTGGTAATGGACAAAGATAGGGAAAGGGAGATGGTACAGGGGAGGGTTGGTGGTGTCATAGCACTGACTGGTGATAATGACGACATGGAAGCCAGCTATATGGGTATGTGGTACAGATCAATATCTACAAGGGACACGGATGAATAAATCAATAAGTGGTACAGATCAATATCTATAAGTGACACAGATGAATAAATCAATAAGTGGTACAGATCAATATCTATAAGTGACACAGATGAATAAATCAATAAGTGGTACAGATCAATATCTATAAGTGACACAGATGAATAAATCAATAAGTGGTACAGATCAATATCTATAAGTGACAGATGAATAAATCAATAAGTGGTACAGATCAATATCTATAAGTGACACAGATGAATAAATCAATAAGTTAATTTTAGATCAATATCTATAAGTGACACAGATGAATAAATCAATAAGTGGTACAGATCAATATCTATAAGTGACAGATGAATAAATCAATAAGTGGTACAGATCAATATCTATAAGTGACACAGATGAATAAATCAATAAGTGGTACAGATCAATATCTATAAGTGACACAGATGAATAATCAATCAATAAGTGGTACAGATCAATATCTATAAGGGACACGGATGAATAAATCAATAAGTGGTACAGATCAATATCTATAAGTGACACAGATGAATAAATCAATAAGTGGTACAGATCAATATCTATAAGTGACACAGATGAATAAATCAATAAGTGGTACAGATCAATATCTACAAGTGACACAGATGAATAAATCAATAAGTGGTACAGATCAATATCTACAAGTGACACAGATGAATAAATCAATAAGTGGTACAGATCAATATCTATAAGTGCCACATATTAATAAATCAATAAGTGGTACAGATCAATATCTTCCAAGTGACAGATGAATAAATCAATAAGTGGTACAGATCAATATCTATAAGTGACACAGATGAATAAATCAATAAGTGGTACAGATCAATATCTACAAGTGACACAGATGAATAAATCAATAAGTGGTACAGATCAATATCTATAAGTGACACAGATGAATAAATCAATAAGTGGTACAGATCAATATCTTCAAGTGACACAGATTAATAAATCAATAAGTGGTACAGATCAATATCTATATGTGACACAGATAAATAAATCAATAAGTGGTACAGATCAATATCTATAAGTGACAGATGAATAAATCAATAAGTGGTACAGATCAATATCTATAAGTGACACAGATGAATAAATCAATAAGTGGTACAGATCAATATCTATAAGTGACACAGATGAATAAATCAATAAGTGGTACAGATCAATATCTATAAGTGACAGATGAATAAATCAATAAGTGGTACAGATCAATATCTATAGGTGACACAGATTAATAAGCCCAAATCAATAAGTGGTACAGATCAATATCTATAAGTGACACAGATGAATAAATCAATAAGTGGTACAGATCAATATCTATTAGTGACACAGATGAATAAATCAATAAGTGGGTACAGATCAATATCTATAAGTGACACAGATGAATAAATCAATAAATCAATAAGCGGTACAGATCAATATCTATAAGTGACACAGATGAATAAATCAATAAGTGGTACAGATCAATATCTATAAAGTGACACAGATGAATAAATCAATAAGTGGTACAGATCAATATCTATAAGTGACACAGATGAATAAATCAATAAGTGGTACAGATCAATATCTATAAGTGACAGATGAATAAATCAATAAGTGGTACAGATCAATATCTATAAGTGACACAGATGAATAAATCAATAAGTGGTACAGATCAATATCTATAAGTGACACAGATGAATAAATCAATAAGTGGTACAGATCAATATCTACAAGTGACACAGATGAATAAATCAATAAGTGGTACAGATCAATATCTATAAGTGACACAGATGAATAAATCAATAAGTGGTACAGATCAATATCTATAAGTGACACAGATGAATAAATCAATAAGTGGTACAGATCAATATCTATAAGTGACACAGATGAATAAATCAATAAGTGGTACAGATCAATATCTATAAGTGACAGATGAATAAATCAATAAGTGGTACAGATCAATATCTACAAGTGACACAGATGAATAAATCAATAAGTGGTACAGATCAATATCTATAAGTGTCACAGATGAATAAATCAATAAGTGGTACAGATCAATATCTTCAAGTGACACAGATACAGATCAGATGAATAAATCAATAAGTGGTACAGATCAATATCTATAAGTGTCACAGATGAATAAATCAATAAGTGGTACAGATCAATATCTATAAGTGATCACAGATGAATAAATCAATAAGTGGTACAGATCAATATCTATAAGTGACACAGATGAATAAATCAATAAGTGGTACAGATCAATATCTACAAGTGACACAGATGAATAAATCAATAAGTGGTACAGATCAATATCTATAAGTGACACAGATGAATAAATCAATAAGTGGTACAGATCAATATCTATAGGTGACACAGATGAATAAATCAATAAGTGGTACAGATCAATATCTATAAGTGACACAGATGAATAAATCAATAAGTGGTACAGATCAATATCTATAAGTGACACAGATGAATAAATCAATAAGTGGTACAGATCAATATCTATAAGTGTCACAGATGAATAAATCAATAAGTGGTACAGATCAATATCTATAGTAGTGACACAGATGAATAAATCAATAAGTGGTACAGATCAATATCTATAAGTGACACAGATGAATAAATCAATAAGTGGTACAGATCAATATCTATAAAGTGACACAGATGAATAAATCAATAAGTGGTACAGATCAATATCTACAAGTGACACAGATGAATAAATCAATAAGTGGTACAGATCAATATCTATAAGTGACACAGATGAATAAATCAATACAAGTGGTACAGATCAATATCTATAAACACAGATGAATAAATCAATAAGTGGTACAGATCAATATCTATAAGTGACACAGATGAATAAATCAATAAGTGGTACAGATCAATATCTATATAGTGACACAGATGAATAAATCAATAAGTGGTACAGATCAATATCTATAAGAAATTGACACAGATGAATAAATCAATCAATAAGTGGTACAGATCAATATCTATAAGTGACACAGATGAATAAATCAATAAGTGGTACAGATCAATATCTATAAGTGACACAGATGAATAAATCAATAAGTGGTACAGATCAATATCTATAAGTGACACAGATGAATGAATCAATAAGTGGTACAGATCAATATCTATAAGTGACACAGATGAATAAATCAATAAGTGGTACAGATCAATATCTACAAGTGACACAGATGAATAAATCAATAAGTGGTACAGATCAATATCTATAAGTGATACAGGCGGTACAGATCAATTAATAAATCAATAAGTGGTACAGATCAATATCTATAAGTGACACAGATGAATAAATCAATAAGTGGTACAGATCAATATCTATCAAGTGATCACAGATGAATAAATCAATAAGTGGTACAGATCAATATCTATAAGTGCCACATATTAATAAAATCAATAAGTGGTACAGATCAATATCTTCAAGTGACACAGATTAATAAATCAATAAGTGGTACAGATCAATATCTTACAAGTGACACAGATGCCACACATTAATAACCAATAAATAAATCAATAAGTAATGGTACAGATCAATATCTATATGTGACACAGATAAATAAATCAATAAGTGGTACAGATCAATATCTATAGGTGACAGATGAATAAATCAATCAGTGGTACAGATCAATATCTATAAGTGACACAGATTAATAAATCAATAAGTGGTACAGATCAATATCTATAAGGGACACAGATGAATAAATCAATAAGTGGTACAGATCAATATCTATAAGTGTCACCGATAAATAAATCAATAAGTGGTACAGATCAATATCTATAGGTGACACAGATTAATAAATCAATAAGTGGTACATATCAATGTCTATAAGTGACACAGATAAATAAATCAATAAGTGGTACAGATCAATATCTATTAGTGACACAGATGAATAAATCAATAAGTGGTACAGATCAATATCTATAAGTGTCAGATAAAGCAATCAATATGTGATACAGATCAATATCTATAAGTGACACAGATGAATAAATCTATAAGTGAAGCAGATCAATATCTATAAGTGACACATTAATAAATCAATAAGTGGTACAGATCAATATCTATAAGTGTCACCCGATAAATAAATTAATAAAAGTGGTACAGATCAATATCTATAAGTGACACAGATGAATAAATCAATAAGTGGTACAGATCAATATCTATGACACAGATGAATACACAGATGGTACAGATCAAATCAATACAGATGAATAAATCAATAAGTGGTACAGATCAATATCTATAAGTGTCACTGATAAATAAATCAATAAGTGGTACTTATCAATATCTATAAGTGACACAGATAAATAAATCAATAAGTGGTACAGATCAATATCTATAAGTAACACAGATTAATTAATCAATATGTGGTGCAGATCAATATCTATAAGTGTCACAGATAAATAAATCAATAAGTGATGCAGATCAATATCTATAAGTGACACAGATGAATAAATCAATAAGTGGTACAGATCAATATCTATAAGTGACACAGATGAATAAATCAATAAGTGGTACATATCAATATCTATAGGTGACACAGATAAATAAATCAATAAGTGGTACATATCAATATCTATAAGTGACACAGATGAATAAATCAATAAGTGGTACAGATCAATATCTATAAGTGACACAGATGAATAAATCAATAAGTGGTACAGATCAATATCTATATGTGACACAGATTAATAAATCAATAAGTGGTACAGATCAATATCTATAAGGGACACAGATTAATAAATCAATAAGTGGTACAGATCAATATCTATATGTGACACAGATTAATAAATCAATAAGTGGTACAGATCAATGTCTATAAGTGTCACAGATGAATAAATCAATAAGTGATGCAGATCAATATCTATAAGTGACACATTAATAAATCAATAAGTGGTACAGATCAATATCTATAGGTGACACAGATTAATAAATCAATAAGTGGTACATATCAATGTCTATAAGTGACACAGATAAATAAATCAATAAGTGGTACAGATCAATATCTATTAGTGACACAGATGAATAAATCAATAAGTGGTACAGATCAATATCTATAAGTGTCAGATAAAGCAATCAATATGTGATACAGATCAATATCTATAAGTGACACAGATGAATAAATCTATAAGTGAAGCAGATCAATATCTATAAGTGACACATTAATAAATCAATAAGTGGTACAGATCAATATCTATAAGTGTCACCGATAAATAAATTAATAAAGTGGTACAGATCAATATCTATAAGTGACACAGATGAATAAATCAATAAGTAGTACAGATCAATATCTATAAGTGACACAGATTAATAAATCAATAAGTGGTACAGATCAATATCTATAAGTGTCACTGATAAATAAATCAATAAGTGGTACTTATCAATATCTATAGTGACACAGATAAATAAAATCAATAAGTGGTACAGATCAATATCTATAAGTAACACAGATTAATTAATTAATCAATATGTGGTGCAGATCAATATCTATAAGTGTCACAGATAAATAAATCAATAAGTGATGCAGATCAATATCTATAAGTGACACAGATGAATAAATCAATAAGTGGTACAGATCAATATCTATAAGTGACACAGATGAATAAATCAATAATTGGTACATATCAATATCTATAGGTGACACAGATAAATAAATCAATAAGTGGTACATATCAATATCTATAAGTGACACAGATGAATAAATCAATAAGTGGTACAGATCAATATCTATAAGTGACACAGATGAATAAATCAATAAGTGGTACAGATCAATATCTATATGTGACACAGATTAATAAATCAATAAGTGGTACAGATCAATATCTATAAGGGACACAGATTAATAAATCAATAAGTGGTACAGATCAATATCTATATGTGACACAGATTAATAAATCAATAAGTGGTACAGATCAATGTCTATAAGTGTCACAGATGAATAAATCAATAAGTGATGCAGATCAATATCTATAAGTGACACATTAATAAATCAATAAGTGGTACAGATCAATATCTATAAGTGTCACCGATAAATAAATTAATAAGTGGTACAGATCAATATCTATAAGTGTCAGATAAATAAGTCAATAAGTGGTACAGATCAATATTTATAAGGGACACAGATGATTAAATCAATAAGTGATGCAGATCAATATCTATAAGTGACACATTAATAAATCAATAAGTAGTACAGATCAATATCTATAAGTGTCACCGATAAATAAATTAATAAGTGGTACAGATCAATATCTATAAGTGTCAGATAAATAAATCAATAAGTGATCCAGATCAATATCTATAAGTTACACAGATGAATAAATCAATAAGTGATGCAGATCAATATCTATAAGTGACACATTAATAAATCAATAAGTGGTACAGATCAATATCTATAAGTGTCACCGATAAATAAATTAATAAGTGGTACAGATCAATATCTATAAGTGACACAGATAAATAAATCAATAAGTAGTACAGATCAATATCTATAAGTGTCACAAATAAATGAATAAGTGATCCAGATCAATATCTATAAGTTACACAGATGAATAAATCAATAAGTGATGCAGATCAATATCTATAAGTGACACATTAATAAATCAATAAGTGGTACAGATCAATATCTATAAGTGTCACCGATAAATAAATTAATAAGTGGTACAGATCAATATCTATAAGTGACACAGATAAATAAATCAATAAGTAGTACAGATCAATATCTATAAGTGTCACAAATAAATTAATAAGTGGTACAGATCAATATCTATAAGTGACACAGATGAATAAATCAATAAGTGGTACAGATCAATATCTATATGTGACACAGATTAATAAATCAATAAGTGGTACAGATCAATATCTATAAGGGACACAGATTAATAAATCAATAAGTGGTACTTATCAATATCTATAAGTGTCACCGATAAATAAATCAATAAGTGGTACTTATCAATATCTATAAGTGACACAGATTAATAAATCAATAAGTGGTACAGATCAATATCTATAAGGGACACAGATTAATAAATCAATAAGTGGTACTTATCAATATCTATAAGTGACACAGATTAATAAATCAATAAGTGGTACTTATCAATATCTTTAAGTAACACAGATAAATAAATCAATAAGTGGTACAGATCAATATTTATAAGTGTCAGATAAATAAATCAATAAGTGATCCAGATCAATATCTATAAGTGACACAGATGAATAAATCAATAAGTGATGCAGATCAATATCTATAAGTGACACATTAATAAATCAATAAGTGGTACAGATCAATATCTATAAGTGTCACCGATAAATAAATTAATAAGTAGTACAGATCAATATCTATAAGTGACACAGATGAATAAATCAATAAGTGGTACAGATCAATATCTATATGTGACACAGATTAATAAATCAATAAGTGGTACAGATCAATATCTATAAGGGACACAGATTAATAAATCAATAAGTGGTACAGATCAATATCTATATGTGACACAGATTAATAAATCAATAAGTGGTACAGATCAATGTCTATAAGTGTCACAGATGAATAAATCAATAAGTGATGCAGATCAATATCTATAAGTGACACATTAATAAATCAATAAGTGGTACAGATCAATATCTATAAGTGTCACCGATAAATAAATTAATAAGTGGTACAGATCAATATCTATAAGTGTCAGATAAATAAGTCAATAAGTGGTACAGATCAATATTTATAAGGGACACAGATGATTAAATCAATAAGTGATGCAGATCAATATCTATAAGTGACACATTAATAAATCAATAAGTAGTACAGATCAATATCTATAAGTGTCACCGATAAATAAATTAATAAGTGGTACAGATCAATATCTATAAGTGTCAGATAAATAAATCAATAAGTGATCCAGATCAATATCTATAAGTTACACAGATGAATAAATCAATAAGTGATGCAGATCAATATCTATAAGTGACACATTAATAAATCAATAAGTGGTACAGATCAATATCTATAAGTGTCACCGATAAATAAATTAATAAGTGGTACAGATCAATATCTATAAGTGACACAGATAAATAAATCAATAAGTAGTACAGATCAATATCTATAAGTGTCACAAATAAATTAATAAGTGGTACAGATCAATATCTATAAGTGACACAGATGAATAAATCAATAAGTGGTACAGATCAATATCTATATGTGACACAGATTAATAAATCAATAAGTGGTACAGATCAATATCTATAAGGGACACAGATTAATAAATCAATAAGTGGTACTTATCAATATCTATAAGTGTCACCGATAAATAAATCAATAAGTGGTACTTATCAATATCTATAAGTGACACATATTAATAAATCAATAAGTGGTACAGATCAATATCTTCAAGTGACACAGATTAATAAATCAATAAGTGGTACAGATCAATATCTTCAAGTGACACAGATTAATAAATCAATAAGTGGTACAGATCAATATCTATATGTGACACAGATAAATAAATCAATAAGTGGTACAGATCAATATCTATAGGTGACAGATGAATAAATCAATCAGTGGTACAGATCAATATCTATAAGTGACACAGATTAATAAATCAATAAGTGGTACAGATCAATATCTATAAGGGACACAGATGAATAAATCAATAAGTGGTACAGATCAATATCTATAAGTGTCACCGATAAATAAATCAATAAGTGGTACAGATCAATATCTATAGGTGACACAGATTAATAAATCAATAAGTGGTACATATCAATGTCTATAAGTGACACAGATAAATAAATCAATAAGTGGTACAGATCAATATCTATTAGTGACACAGATGAATAAATCAATAAGTGGTACAGATCAATATCTACAAGTGACACAGATGAATAAATCAATAAGTGGTACAGATCAATATCTACAAGTGACACAGATGAATAAATCAATAAGTGGTACAGATCAATATCTATTAGTGACACAGATGAATAAATCAATAAGTGGTACAGATCAATATCTACAAGTGACACATGAATAAATCAATAAGTGGTACAGATCAATATCTACAAGTGACACAGATGAATAAATCAATAAGTGGTACAGATCAATATCTATAAGTGACACAGATGAATAAATCAATAAGTGGTACAGATCAATATCTGCAAGTGACACAGATGAATAAATCAATAAGTGGTACAGATCAATATCTACAAGTGACACAGATGAATAAATCAATAAGTGGTACAGATCAATATCTATAAGTGACACAGATGAATAAATCAATAAGTGGTACAGATCAATATCTACAAGTGACACAGATGAATAAATCAATAAGTGGTACAGATCAATATCTACAAGTGACACAGATGAATAAATCAATAAGTGGTACAGATCAATATCTATAAGTGCCACATATTAATAAATCAATAAGTGGTACAGATCAATATCTTCAAGTGACACAGATTAATAAATCAATAAGTGGTACAGATCAATATCTTCAAGTGACACAGATGAATAAATCAATAAGTGGTACAGATCAATATCTATAAGTGCCACATATTAATAAATCAATAAGTGGTACAGATCAATATCTTCAAGTGACACAGATTAATAAATCAATAAGTGGTACAGATCAATATCTTCAAGTGACACAGATTAATAAATCAATAAGTGGTACAGATCAATATCTATATGTGACACAGATAAATAAATCAATAAGTGGTACAGATCAATATCTATAGGTGACAGATGAATAAATCAATCAGTGGTACAGATCAATATCTATAAGTGACACAGATTAATAAATCAATAAGTGGTACAGATCAATATCTATAAGGGACACAGATGAATAAATCAATAAGTGGTACAGATCAATATCTATAAGTGTCACCGATAAATAAATCAATAAGTGGTACAGATCAATATCTATAGGTGACACAGATTAATAAATCAATAAGTGGTACATATCAATGTCTATAAGTGACACAGATAAATAAATCAATAAGTGGTACAGATCAATATCTATTAGTGACACAGATGAATAAATCAATAAGTGGTACAGATCAATATCTATAAGTGTCAGATAAAGCAATCAATATGTGATACAGATCAATATCTATAAGTGACACAGATGAATAAATCTATAAGTGAAGCAGATCAATATCTATAAGTGACACATTAATAAATCAATAAGTGGTACAGATCAATATCTATAAGTGTCACCGATAAATAAATTAATAAAGTGGTACAGATCAATATCTATAAGTGACACAGATGAATAAATCAATAAGTAGTACAGATCAATATCTATAAGTGACACAGATTAATAAATCAATAAGTGGTACAGATCAATATCTATAAGTGTCACTGATAAATAAATCAATAAGTGGTACTTATCAATATCTATAAGTGACACAGATAAATAAATCAATAAGTGGTACAGATCAATATCTATAAGTAACACAGATTAATTAATCAATATGTGGTGCAGATCAATATCTATAAGTGTCACAGATAAATAAATCAATAAGTGATGCAGATCAATATCTATAAGTGACACATAAATAAATCAATAAGTGGTACAGATCAATATCTATAAGTGCCACATATTAATAAATCAATAAGTGGTACATATCAATATCTATAGGTGACACAGATAAATAAATCAATAAGTGGTACATATCAATATCTATAAGTGACACAGATGAATAAATCAATAAGTGGTACAGATCAATATCTATAAGTGACACAGATGAATAAATCAATAAGTGGTACAGATCAATATCTATATGTGACACAGATTAATAAATCAATAAGTGGTACAGATCAATATCTATAAGGGACACAGATTAATAAATCAATAAGTGGTACAGATCAATATCTATATGTGACACAGATTAATAAATCAATAAGTGGTACAGATCAATGTCTATAAGTGTCACAGATAAATAAATCAATAAGTGATGCAGATCAATATCTATAAGTGACACATTAATAAATCAATAAGTGGTACAGATCAATATCTATAAGTGTCACCGATAAATAAATTAATAAGTGGTACAGATCAATATCTATAAGTGTCAGATAAATAAGTCAATAAGTGGTACAGATCAATATTTATAAGGGACACAGATGATTAAATCAATAAGTGATGCAGATCAATATCTATAAGTGACACATTAATAAATCAATAAGTAGTACAGATCAATATCTATAAGTGTCACAGATGAATAAATCAATAAGTGATACAGATCAATATCTATAAGTGACACAGATGAATAAATCAATAAGTGATGCAGATCAATATCTATAAGTGACACAGATTAATAAATCAATAAGTGGTACAGATCAATATCTATAAGTGACACAGATTAATAAATCAATAAGTGATGCAGATCAATATCTATAAGTGACACAGATTAATAAATCAATAAGTGATGCAGATCAATATCTATAAGTGTCACCGATAAATAAATTAATAAGTAGTACAGATCAATATCTATAAGTGACACAGATGAATAAATCAATAAGTAGTACAGATCAATATCTATAAGTGACACAGATGAATAAATCAATAAGTAGTACAGATCAATATCTATAAGTGACACAGATTAATAAATCAATAAGTGGTACAGATCAATATCTATAAGTGTCACAGATAAATAAATCAATAAGTGATACAGATCAATATCTATAAGTGACACAGATGAATAAATCAATAAGTGATGCAGATCAATATCTATAAGTGACACAGATTAATAAATCAATAGGTGGTACAGATCAATATCTATAAGTGACACAGATTAATAAATCAATAAGTGATGCAGATCAATATCTATAAGTGACACAGATTAATAAATCAATAAGTGATGCAGATCAATATCTATAAGTGACACAGATTAATAAATCAATAAGTGATGCAGATCAATATCTATAAGTGACACAGATTAATAAATCAATAAGTGATGCAGATCAATATCTATAAGTGACACAGATTAATAAATCAATAAGTGGTACTTATCAATATCTATAAGTGACACAGATTAATAAATCAATAAGTGGTACTTATCAATGTCTATAAGTGTCACCGATAAATAAATCAATAAGTGGTACAGATCAATATCTATAAGTGACACAGATGAATAAATCAATAAGTGATGCAGATCAATATCTATAAGTGACACAGATGTATAAATCAATGTGGTACAGATAAAAAGAGCAGTTAGTGGCACAGATGAATAAATCAATAAGTGGTACAGATATAAAGATTAACATGTGGCACACTTAATAAGATTAACAAGAGGCATAGATAAATATATCAATAAAAAAAATAAGTGGCACAGATAAATTAACCAATAAGTGGTACAGGTCAAGCACGAGGCAGGTATGTTTATTGGCCATGGTTGATGGCTGTTGGGACAATATTCACATTATTCATGTAAAGCGACCTTCACACAGCAATCTTAAGTTTGACAACACATGTTGTTAAAATTATAAAGTTGTCAAACTCGCGTTTTCACAAACGTCAAACACATGTTGTCAATTTTTGTGTTATTTGAGGGCCATGTCGCTATCGGTGCGGTCACATGATAATTTCGTTGACTGTGATTGGTTGTTTCTGAACAACTCAAGTTTGACAACGCTTCACACGACAAACTCGAGTTTGACAACATCAAAAGTTTGATGGAAAAGTTGGTGAAAATAGAGACCGATCCTATTTCTCGACATAAGTTTGACAACTCTGAAATTGGTGTTGATAGCGAGTTGTTGGAATGTTCACACTCACAAACTCGAATGTTTGACCTCTGGTATGAGGGGTGATGGCGTAGCCGAGCGGTTTAAGCGTTGGTTCGTCATGCTGAAGACCGGGGTTCGATTCCCCACATGGGTACAATGTGTGAAGCCCATTTCTGGGGTCCCCTGCTGTGAATATTGCTGGAATATTGCCAAAAGCAGCGTAATAACATGCTGGCTCACTAACCCTTTCACTCGCCTGGTATGTCTTCTCATTGAAATCTCCTCTTCCTTCCAGTCTGTAACGAATGACTGCAGTCAGATCGGTGATGACCGACCGCTGTCCCACTGTCAGTTCAGCCCAGACTCCCAGATGCTTGCAGTCGCCTCGTGGTAGCGTTCTTCAACTTGTACATTTGTGTTTAGATAATCTGATTTATAACTTTTACAGTGTTATTCGTTGAGACGTTACAATAATTTACATAATAAACCTTACAATGATATACATCGCAGACAAGCAGAAATCATTGGTGTTAAATATACAGATTTGACATAATTCAGACAATATACTTTCAGACTAACTATACTTTTTTTGCCTGAAATTAATTTTTTTTAAACAGTTTGTATGGGTCAAAGTGCATGCTAGAGGTTATGAGCTAGTCATGCTTAAAACTGGTGTTCATCATCCAAGCATGGGTTCATCTCCTGACAAGGGTAAAACGAACCCCTCCAAGGCATCCCCTGTTGTGATGTAGCTGGAGTTATGCTTGTAGAGACAGACACCAACTTGTCCCCAGGGTTCTTTTTGGGGCCACTGGTGGACCAGTCATACAAGGCACTGTAATTCACAGTGCAGAGTTATGTCCCTTGCAGAGCTACAGATAATTTTTTGGGTCATTGCGTTATGTACTAGCTTGTGCTCATCTCAATTGGGTATCCTAATTTCCTTTGAGTAACCAAATAAATTGTACCCACCTCACTCAAACTCATTTGGGTATTTTGTCATTTTCCATAAATTGTAAAAATATTATGTTTAAACGTTATTTATGTTGGATATGTAATATGAGAAACTATAAGAAAGACTGCAAGTTGCCAAGTTCTTGTGTTGAAATAGAACCTCTGAATATACCTCAGTTATTTTATCTATCCGCCAGTACGCAAACAAAGATTTGACGTTTTTGTGTGTAGGCATGTAAGATCAAATATATTGAGTATTTACAAAAATTCAAGCGTACTTGTACGCAACAGACGTGGTAAGAATTGAGTTTTCACATACCGGTAAGTGTTCGCGTAATTTATGCAGCTTATCTGTACCTCTGCCCTTGTGCAGGTTGGGAACCTGTGATTGTGGGCTGGAATCCTGGTTTGCACAGGTTATGTTTCAAGGTTCGTCAGCACCATATCCTTGTGTGGGGTTTTGACAAAACTGGTGAACTTCTAGGACCTGCATCAGTACATAACCTCCCATGTGAACTTGAGGCCATGATATAACAGTGTATGAAATAAGCCAAAAATAAAGCCAGACATCAGGGCTGGTTATACGTTCATAATGTATTGCTGGGAGGTGGGGGTGGGAGAGATAATGATTTTTATGGAGAAGCATGTACAGTGTGAATGAACCCCCCTTAATGTTATGTACAAAGTACGTGACCCCACCCTGCATGTCATGTACAAAATCAGTGGACACCCCCCCCCACCCCCCGTAATTTTTAAGCATAATTTTTAAATATTTTTATGTACAAAATTGCTGAAACCCTCCCTGTAGTATTCCTGAAACCACCCCCACCCCCACCTTCCCAGAATCAAATGGGTGACCCCCCTAGCCATAAATTATGAACGGTCCCTCACTTCAAAATGTTACCAGCCCAAAATGGATTTAACCAGACCAAATATGGTGAATTTACTCAGATGTATGGAACATCTACAAAAATTTACCAGACCATTGGGCTGGCTAGCTGTAAATTTAGACCGTTCGTCGGAAATAGTTTAGATGTGATTTTTTATAGGAGATAGTTAAGTGTCAGCTTTCTTGGATGATGATGAAGTATGTTTGCTGTATTTCAGGTCTGGGTTGTGTAAACTATGGTCCATTCCAGACTGCCAGTTGATTCGACAGCTGCGAGGTACGTCCTACGTCAAGTGTCTAATTGTCCATATAGCAGTTTTCATTAAAATTACTTTGAAACTATACGCTGAAAGTTCAAGTGCTGCTTTATAGACAGTTAAAACCTGTTGTGTTGATGTCTAGAGGACCAGAGAAATAGTTGGACTTATCAGGGTTTGACTTACTCAGGGTTTGACACATCTTATTTGAACATGTCATTATTTGACTTGGCAGTCAGAAAGCAAATGCACTATATTCCTTCATGTTAGCACAAAGAGAAGGTTTGTGATATGAAATAAAAACATTCAAGTTCAATTTTTTTGAGAGGAAAGTGAGATCAAACTCTGATCAAACTGTGAGTTTGACGTAACAGGGGATACGACCCGTCAGAGTTTCATACAACAGGGTCTGACTGTATTTTTGTCAGTGTGTGGAAAACAGTTTTGCATAAACCATGGAATTGCTTAACTGTTACTTTATAAGTCTGATCATGTTTTTATTGATAGATGTGACATCTACTGGTTAATAAGGTTAACAGTTTGAATATTTGATAAACAAGGAAATCGTTAGATGCTTGATTCGCATTTTAGTAGATGCTATTTGATGAACATAAAGAATTTCCTGGATTTGTATCAAAGACTGAAAAGAAGATGAAAGTATCAAAGTCTAAAAAGAAGATGAAAGTATCAAAGAATAAAAGAAGATGAAAGTATCAAAGAATAAAAAGAAGATGAAAGTATCAAAGAATAAACGAAGATGAAAGTATCAAAGAATAAAAAGAAGATGAAAGTATCAAAGAATAAAAAGAAGATGAAATCCAGAAAATTCTTTTTGTTCATTGAAATTGTTCTATGGTTTTCAGGCCACAACTGTCATGTTGGTGCCATTGTATTCCACCCTGACGCTACAATCGGTCTAGACAACAGTGTATGCTGTATGGCATCATGTGGACAGGATGGTTCCGTCAAGCTCTGGAATCTAGTCAGGTTTGTTCTGTATATCTTTAACTGTCCTTATCAAGCATGCTTGAACACCCCAGTTCAAGTTGTCTCCCTTAGCTGAAAAGGATCTGCTCATCATGCTTCAAATGACAGATAAGTCAAATGTGTTATCCTTGGTTCTCATCACTTATGACCCAGGATTTCAAGAAAGTGGTAAACAACTGTGACAACCGTGAAGATGCAGGGTAGAAATGGTCTTCACCAACCCTTGCTCATCATAACAAACAACAATCTGATACAATGGTCATGCTCAGCAACTTTATTAGAAGATCAAGCCATAAGGGATTGTTACACCTGTATGTATGCTTTGAAAAGAAGTGTCTGTTGGATGTTCCAAGGGGTTATTTTCAGACCACATGGCAACAGTGGGTTACATGGAGGCTGCAATCTTGTATTCTTATAAAACATGAACTTATAATTAAAAAGTGGGAATGGTAAGCGGAATGTAATAACTTAAGCGGAACAATTTAACTCCTTCATAACATGCTTATTAGGTACATTGTTTTTCTTTCAGTGATGAACCTATTGCAGACATTGAAGGTCATGCACCATTCCGAGTGTCGAAACTGGCTTACCACCCTTCAGGACGATTCCTCGGGACATGCTGGTAAGGGTGGTGGTTTTCAAGAATGAACACCCGTTTCTTGCATTTTGAAAAGTACCTGTATATATAATATGATTTTACTGTTTTTAACTCTCATGGAAGGAAATGTGCATGAATGTTGCTTTTTGCTGCTTGTAAATATTGACGTCTTTGTCATGAAGATTACATACATACACATACATACATACCAACATTTGTATAGCTCCAATATCCATCTCAGCGCTGTGGTTTTCCCTAGATCACTGGATGTCAATCTCAACAGCACATCGTATAAGCAATCTCAACTCCCTGGGGATCATACAAAATTAGTGGTTTATAGCATGAAAACATCAATATTATGGCTGCATGTGTCTCATCTTAATTTTTAGAATGTGGCGTTATTGCTAATGTTTGCAGCATCTGTTTTCTGGTGAACTAACAGAACTACGAAACTGCGACAAACATGCCATTTTTGCCATTCTGAATATATGTTGTTGATATTTGTCAAAGACATGTCAAAGAATTTTAATGTTCAGATCTGTTGAGCTGTGATTGACTCAAGTTCCCAGAAATATGTGCTGCCTCGAGGTACCAGAGAACATGTTAATGTTTACTAGCTCTACTCAGTCTATTAACCCCAGGCTTAACCTGCCTGTTGTGTTTCAGTTTTGACAACTCGTGGCGGCTGTGGGACTTGCAAGCGCAGGAGGAGATCCTGCATCAGGAGGGACACAGTAAACCGGTGTACTCCATCGCCTTCCAAAACGATGGAGCGCTTGCCGTCACAGGGTATGTTTTGGTTTGGTTTGGTTTGGTTTGTTGTTAAACGCCGCACTCAGCAATATTTCAGCTATATGGCAGCGTTCTGTAAATAATTGAGCCTGGACCAGACAATCCAGTGATCAACAGCATGAGCATTGATCTATGCAGTTGGGATACGATGACATGTGTCAACCAAGTCAGCGAGCCTGACCACCTGATCCCGTTCGTCGCCTCTTACGACAAACATGGGTTACTGACCTGGATCTTCACGGGTCCATGTTGTAAGACGAGACTTTAAGGTCCAAGTGGCCAGTGGTTTGATTGATACATATCTTTGCATCCCAACTGCACAGATTAATGTTTGCTTTCTGATAACACTTGACTGAGCAAATCTTCAAGTGATTTGTATTGATACTCCAACCCTTGTAAGTTTTCTGTACAGAATAGGTCCCTGATAGTCTGTGCCCAATGTATTTAACTTGTTAAGCAAGTTTTTATCACAGCATATAGGTGAGCTACTGTACCTGAAGTGTGATCTATGTATTTGTTGTTGCCAGAGGGCTGGATGCGTATGGCCGAGTGTGGGATCTGCGGACAGGCCGCTGTGTGATGTTCATGGAGGGACACCTCAAGTCCATCCTCTCCGTTGACTTCAGTCCCGATGGGTGAGTTACTTTTCAACATGTTGCAGTCATCAGCATTGGCAGAGAATGTCTAGGAGCTGAAAAAACAGGTAGCTATGTTTTCAACAAGAGCCATCCAGCTGGGCTTCATGGTTCCAAGTGTTCCCTTGCAACCTGTGCTTGCATTAAGAGACTTATAGATCAGGTTGTCAGACTTGCTGACTTGGTTGATAGTGTGCTGTTCATATCAATCAATGGTTTCATTTGAGCTGTGACAGATTAGTAAATCTTGTGGTCTAACTACAATTCAGTTTTCTTACTGTCCAACAGGAATTGTGATACTATTGGTTTAGTGCAATACGTTTTTGAAACGATACACATTAGATTATGTCTTGTGTGTTCCGGCTTTTAGGGCAAAATTATTATACCAACATTTGTTATGACTTGTACATGTTGAGGTAAAATCAATGCTGAAATTTATTCACAAATGGAGTTTCTCTGGAAATTGATTGAGAGAATATTAGAAATATATATTGAAGTTTCATTCAGGTTATTATCTCCACTGCATCCATGACTACAAAATGGCAGAGACTGACTCAGCTTAGTGATATTTACTTAAGGTTGTAGTAAACAGGATGTGCATGTAATATCAGTGTCCGATATATTGCAATACATACAGCAATACAGACACCTGTACAAAATGTTTGCTACTACCCAGCCCTACTGTGCCCATAGGGGCGGTCATCCTCGATAATCTGCAGGGTATACGTCCCGATAAATCTCCTCTACACCCTGGATGCATCTACAGCTCGAGCCGATGATTTTATTACCTCCCTTGGTTGTCTTTTTATCCAATCGGGTGTATACGCTGGGAAGTTCAGCGTACCAATCACAACTCACTTTCGCTTTTTAAATTATCTAACCGATTAAACTTGGCAACATAATAATATATTGTTGCAGAGGTACTCTAATAGAGGTAGAAGGAGTTCTTGCATATATCTCTTTAAGGTTTCAGACCTGTCAATTTGTCTGTATGTTTTCTCCCCCAAACCTGAGTCGCACTGCGAACAAACTTTCGTGCCTGCGACAGCTATCTTTGTTGACACTGGCAAGCTCGGTTGTAACGGTGGCTTATCTGACTGGCTACTGTGAGAATGCAGAGCCAGCAAAGGGATGTAATAAAATCATCGGCTCGACCCGTAGATGCATCTAGGGTATAGCGGAGATTTATCTGAATGTATACTCTGGAGATTATCGAGGATGAGGGGCGGTGGGGTAGCCTAGTGGTTAAAGCGTTCACTCATCAAGTGAAGACCTGGGTTCGATTCCCCACATGGGTACAATGTGTGAAACCCATTTCTGCTGTCCCCCACCATCATATTGCTGGAATATTACCAAAATCGGTGTAAAACCCATCTCACTCACTCACGAACGAACGAACTAACGACTGTGCCCATATATAACCAGCCTGTTGATATTGTATTTCATGTTGCATTGTTTCCCAGGTTCCACGTGGCTTCTGGAAGTGAGGACAACACGGCCAAAGTGTGGGACCTGCGGCACCGCAAGTGTAACTACACCGTTCCCGCCCACACCAACCTCATCTCCACCGTCAGGTTCCAGCGTGAGTCCCATCAACTAACAACCTTTCTTTGTGTCAGTCTGTAGGGATTACAGAGTAGACTTCTGTCTCCCTTGCTGTTCTATCCATGGAGACACTGCTACTGAACAGGTCTTCTGATTCCTTTTTCCATGGGGATTCTGGGGTGGAACAGGTCTTCTGATTCCTTTTTCCATGGGGATTCTGGAGAAGAACAGGTCATCTGTTTCCCTTTTCCATTGAATTCTTGAACAGAATAGGTCTTCTGATTCCCTTTTTCATGTGATTATGGAACAGAACAGGTCTCCTGTCTCCTTTTTCCATGGGGATTACGGGACAGAATATACCTATTTACATCTCCCTTTGGTGATTCCTGGGTAGAACATGTCCCTTATCTCAACTTGTCCAGACCCGTCACAATCCGGGTTAGAATTAATCTTCATTAACCCATGCTTGTCGTAAGAGGCGACTAACGCGATTGGGTGGTCAGGCTCACTGACTTGACACATGTCATCGTATCCCAATTGCATAGATCAATGATCATGCTGTTGATCACTAGATTGTCTGGTCCAGGCTAGATTATTTACAGACCACCGCCATATAGCTATTGCTGAGTGCGACATAAATTTAAACTCACTCACTCAACTTGCCCATTCTAAATAAGGGAAGCGTAATAAGTAGGGCTGGATATAGCCCTGATTCTCATATTGCGATATATTGCAATAATTTAAGAGATATTGCAATATATATTGTGATATATTGAATGGAGGGTTTCTGCCCGGGTGCGTACATCATAAAATAGCTCTGTGTGTGTACGACATTATCTTCTTAGTTGCTGTTTCCGGCTCCCAGTCCTTATTGTGCATGGCTGTATGCCAATGGTTTACAGATAAATAAAATGATATAGAACCTTAATGTGGAATGTTTGTGTTCAGCAAGTTTGTACATAACACTTTGTTTAAAATTACGCTAAGAAATTATGGGAAGGGGAGGGGGTCATTGATTTTGTTCATGACATGCAGGGGGGTTCACTTATTTTGTACATAAATTTTAGGGGTGGGGTCATTCACATTGTACATGCTTCTCCATAAAAATCATCATCACCCCCAAATTATGAGCGGTCCCTTAACACAGTGAGGTCTCATACAGTGCAAAACAGATATAGTGTGCTGTATGTTCATGCTTTGGTTGATAGAAATGTTGTCATGGGCTCATTTTTTCTGTTTTTTTGGTTACTGTGAGTATAGTTTAAGTTCTAAAATGAGCGAAACACTTCTTCTTACTCTTATAAACTATCATTCACTGCTAATTTGAATAATGACCCTCTAAATTCTTTCAAATATCAAAAGCACATCGCCGATTTTGCTCCTTCGCAGAAAACATCGGAAATAAAGCCACAATATGCCTTAATTTTGCAGTTTGTTGGTATAATTTGAGAACATATGAAATATGTGATAAATAACCTTTCAAATGGTGTGAAATATTCCTAACATAGAGTATTCGTTTCTTTACACGAGAGTTAAACGTTACCCACCTATGCATCATCATAAGTTGATTGCCGCTAATAGTTTTGATAGTTTTAAAGCAAAACTGAAAACCCACCTTTTCTCAGTATACTTCTCATCACTTCATCCATCTTCATCTTTGTAGCGCTTTGAGCATACCCAAGGGCGTGGAAAAGGCGCATTATAAATGTGCATTATTATTATTATTATTATTATTAATACAGTTGGTTGATAGTGCTTTCAAAACTAATCACTGTACGGCTTCTAGTTAGTTCATGCTATCATATCTAGATAATTGAAGGTCCTAATTATATATTTTGCATCATTTTCTCTTACTTCTAAATTCAACACAGGTCGACTAAATGAACACTTCAGTTTGCTATTATTCTGATTTTTGGAAAATTCTTTCAACATTATCAGTGACCACTGTATTATCAATCACCCATCCAGTGAATTAAAATACAAATTCTAATATCTTATCTTAATTTTTTTTTCTTCAAACCCAAAATTTCAAACTGAAGTATTCATTCCCCTTAAGAAAAAGTCTAAATGTGATATGAAGGAGGGTGTGTTTGGCCAGATGCAAGCCTTGTCAATGAATGAGTTAACAGAGGAACTAGATAGAAATACAAACACATTTTCCTTGCATGAAGCTAGCACTCGGACCTCGTCGACATGTGGGAGTTTTAATGGAGGTTCTGTGAAAGAAATGATAGAATTGCTTCCACTAGTCTAAAATAACTTAAGGACGCTCTGTTTTCTTAAATTTACACTCCATTGGTTGCTTCCAAATTCATTTCCCTTTGGACAATATTATGCTCATGCTGTTTTCTGAAGTGGTATCGGGGTATTCACTCCACAACAGGGTACTGATGAGATACAGTGACATTACAAAGTGTTTTTGGAGACATTGGGCTGAAAAACACCGGCACAGTGACAGAGGGAAAAGTACCTAGTGGTGTGTATGTTCCTAATGATTCCAAAATAAACTTCGCAGTTCCTGATAGGACTGTTCTGGACAGAATGAAAGGTCCTCTTGAAGACAACCAACTTGTACCTTCTTGCAAATGCAGGACAGGATTGCTAAAACTGACCTAAAACAGGTTAACACTTAAAAAATGTGTGTTAATGGAAAGAAAACCTATGTCTGTACGGGTGGAAAGTTAGGGGACGTTGATTTATGTGGGGTTTAGGAGCATCCGACTCTTTCATCGGAAAATGTTAAGTATCACTAATTTAAGTCAGATTTTGAAAAGTTGTGAAGAACTTTTAACAGTTTGGAATTTCGCGGAATTAGAACAGGTTACCGAACGCTCAGACTGAACAAAAAGAGTAGTTCAAGTCGATTTGGGTCATGATGTCAATAACATTTGCAGTGGTCAACGTTAGACAGTTGAGACAACTCAGAGTTAGAGAAACTCTTGCACATGACAAATTTCTGAAAGCTGTAACTTGTGATTGGAGATATTCCAAATATGCTTTCGTAATAAGTTCTCTCAAAACAAGATATACCAGTACAATATATATACATACGTTGAATGTGTCCAAATATATCAATAAAGCGCTCCCTTGAATAAGCTCTCTATCAGGATCGCTATTCAGCTGGCAAATATATTCCATACAGAGAAACAAATCCAGTTAAGTGATGCTGCATTGTTGCCAGAGAATTCATTGATATCGTCATAACTAAACAACTTTGAAACATGAAAATTCACACATACATTGTAAAATCTACGAATAGAATACTGGTAGCTCTTTAGGCAAATATGATGGTATATGTGAGTAAAAGCGAAAGCGCACAAGTTTGTCGAATTTGGCCCGATGTGCAAGAGGTGAAGAAAATTGAGTTTTCATTAACATACAAATATCTCGCTAATAATTACTGTAACTGTTATAT